>NW_024736814.1:127500-145000 GCF_018991925.1 Homarus americanus
GTTTTATTGCTAAATATCTGCAGGATAAAAATTGGATGGCTTTATTGCAAGATGCTGTTGAAATAGCTTTATTACTGGAAGGTGAACGACCCACATCTTGATCACTAGATGGTTGCCTCAGTGGCTCCATGATTTGCATGAACGACTTTCACGTGGCACTTGCTGGAGAGTAACAGCCCGGGTGGAAGGTGAAGAACCAACAATATGATTACTCGAGTGATGCTAAAAACGGCCGTATCATTTGCTGGAAGGACTTTCACATGACAATAGATGGGAATTGATTGCTGGAAAGTGAATATTACTCGGTATCGTAATCACCACATGGTTAGTGGAATGACCCCATCATTTACTGAAGAGGCTCTCACACGAAAGCTGCTGGATGACTACTGGAAAGATTGAACTGGTTGGCGAGTAACAGGAAGACTTAGCTAGAATGCAAGAACTACTCTGTAACGCCACCCTCATTATTTTCTGGAACGACTTTTACGTAACAGCTGCAGGATGAAGACTGATGCAGGGGATGAACTTGATGATGAATACTTAACTCTTTGATCACCAGGTGGTTGCTGGAATGGCTCCCTATCACCCACTGAAAGGACTTTCACATGGCACATTCAAGGACACGAGTGCTTGAGAGGTTCACACGGGAGGGTCCTCATGAGGTAACTCCTTCACGGTGCCTGCAGGAAAGATTTCAACTGAATCACCTGAAGATTTCCCCCACCCAGCATATTTCACCAGAAGATTAACCACTCTCATCCTAACCCAACCCAACCCAACCCCCAGGTAGCGATGGGGTGGTTAATCTTCAGGTGTATTAGGCTCGGGGTGGGTAAGTATTGAGGTGATAACTTTCAACATTAAGGCGACGTCTTGAGGTGACTCCTGGACTATCTTTTACGGTGTTGTAAAGTAGCTGCCGGAGAGACTTATTTACCTCATGATTAGGGATGGTGTGTTATGAGGGAGAGTTGTGGGGGAGGATGAGGGAGAAGATGGAGTATTGTGAGGGAGGAGATGGAGTATTGTGGAGGAGAAAACTTGTATTTTTGGAATGCTTTTAGCTTGAGTATTTTATGTATTTGTCAATATTCAGTAGAGAGAGAGAGAGAGAGAGAGAGAGAGAGAGAGAGAGAGAGAGAGAGAGAGAGAGAGAGAGAGACCCAGTTCATTAAAAAGACGAAATAAGAGAAAAAAAGGGAAATAGAGAGAAAAATTAAATAAAACCACCACTACCACCAACACCACTACCACCAACTCTTCCACCACCACCATCACTTACACCACTACCATTCTACCCTCAAGCCCAACAACACGCCGCTTGCTTACAGATAATTTGACTTATCCCGTGTACCTGCGTCTCACACCACCCACCCACCCACCCACTCACCCACCCACCCACCCACTCAGGCCGCCCGTCTGCTTATGACTAGTTTTTGCCGGAGAGTTCAGCGTGCGGGGCGGCACACTTTCAACCTGTGGTGCTCCCTCGTGTGTGTGTGTGTGTGTGTGTGTGTGTGTGTAGTCAGTCTTACACACGTGGTATACGCCTGATACAGTGTTTAACTCCTGGAGTACAGTAATATAACCCTTGAGTACAGTGTTTAACCCTCGAGTACAGTAACTTAACCCTTGAGTACAATAAGCTAAAGAAGTAATATTAAACGTTTTTAGGCGTTGATTCGATTTTTCACGTTAAACGAACTCTTGCTTGAGCAGTTGGGTGATGGCGCCGTGAGTGTGTAGGTAGAAGCGTCGATTGGTAGCCTCCATGGAAGCACCGGTGTATGTGTTTGTAGGCACACACACACACACACCCCTCCTTCCCACTCACTTCACACTCACCCTATTCCCTTCACCCCCTCACCCTGCCCTCTCCTTCTCCCCACTCCCTCTCCCCCCCTCCCCTCCCCCTTCCCCCATCATGGTAAATTTTCACGAGGCCGTTGGGATCTTTATCGGGGGTGTGAGGAAACCGGAGGAGGCGACTTAAATGGTCGGTAAATAAACAAATGCAGTCTCCTCCTCCTCAGTCTCCTCCTCCCTCAGTCTCCTCCTCCCTCAGTCTCCTCCTCCCTCCAGTCTCCTCCTCCCTCAGTCTCCTCCTCTCTCAGTCTCCTCCTCTCAGTCTCCTCCCTCAGTCTCCTCCTCCCTCAGTCTCCTCCTCCCTCAGTCTCCTCCTCCCTCAGTCTCCTCCTCAGTCTCCTCCTCTCTTGATCTCCTCCTCCTCAGTCTCCTCCTCAGTCTCCTCCTCCCTCAGTCTCCTCCTCCTCCCAGTCTCCTCCTCCCTCAGTCTCCTCCTCCCTCAGTCTCCTCCTGCCTCAGTCTCCCTCCTCCCTCAGTGCTCCTCCTCTCTCAGTCTCCTCCTCCCATACGAATTCCTCCTCCTCAGTCTCCTCCTCCTCAGTCTCCTCCTCACTCAGTCTCCTCCGCTTTCTCACTCAGCTGCCCCTCAGTCAGTCATCTGCCGTCTCAGTAAAATAAACTTTCACTCAGCTGCCCTTTAAGTCGAGTGCAACAAAGAACAGGCAGACTCTCTCTCTCTCTCTCTCTCTCTCTCTCTCTCTCTCTCTCTCTCTCTCTCTCTCTCTCTCCTCTCTCTCTCTCTCTCTCTCTCTCTCTCTCTCTCTCAGTTTATATTATGTCCTCTAAAGCGAAGTGATGCTTGAGATAAATACAGTGTTGTGTGTGTGTGTGTGTGTGTGTGTGTGTGTGTGTGTGTGTGTGTGTGTGTGTGTGTGTGTGTGTGTGTGTGTGTGTGTGTGTGTGTGTGTGTGTACACTAATTTCGCATCTAATTGTTTATCTGTCTATCTATCTATCTATCTATCTATCTATCTATCTATCTATCTATCTATCTATCTATCTATGTATCTTAAAATACATATGTAATGATTTATAGCCAACTTAACAACCCTGGCAGTTGAATCACCTAAAACAATTAGACAACAACAACAACAACAACAACAACAACAACAACAACAAAACAACAAGAATGACAACAACAACAACTACTACTACTAAGATGGTTACAATGTTGCATTATAACTACTCAACAGTTAAGGTCGTTGCAACAGAGGCACAGGTTGACAGACCAATCAGCAGGCGGCGCTCACAAGCACCTGCCAGTTGACGCACCTTAAAAACAGTAACAAGTTGACAAAGACCCGCAACAGCGTGTGAATTGGTCATGGTCAGCGAACATCTGGGTGACGAGAAGGACATGTGGGGGGGGGGGGGTATTTGAGTCAGGCAACTTTGCGAATGTATTGCCTGACTGACTGACTGACTGACTGACTAAATGACTGACAGGAACTAAGTAATTTCATGACTCACTCCCTCATTACCCGACCAATGTATTTACTGTTCCAGGTGTGACTCATGTTAATGCTTCGCTGACTGTTCCGAAACACTTGAGTCGAATCATCATTATTTGGGTGAATTATTTGCAAGCGATGATATAAGATTTTTTTTTTCTGGTGATATTTTGTTCAGTTATTATGAAACAATGAGTCGTAACCCTGAATCACTGTGTCATTATATTCATGAATCTTTGTATAAAAAATGAATTGAAACTTGTTTGTGTTTTTTATTTAAGAATTGTTGAGGTTTAACTGTAAAGATTATATATTCATTTCATGCTAAGGATTTGAACTGTGTGTGTCTATCTATCGATCTATCTATTTATCTATCTATCTATCTATCTATCTATTTACTTCACACACACACCGCGCATGTATGCCATCTTCAGCAGCCAGACGAGAAGAGAAATCAACATAATTGCTGTAATCTTTAGAAATTTAGATTGGTCACTGTTCATCTGAAGGAGAGGTCACCAGTACGTTATCAGTCGCTGAAGGGAGTTTTAGTGTTACAAAGTATACAGTCAGGCCTTTGTACAGCGCCTCCTCTTGGTTTCTGTTATCGGTTGTGTCTGCCTCACGTGGCGGGTTGTTTGTCATTACCAGCATATCTACAACTCGTGTCACGGTGCTGCAGTGTTTGTTCGTCCGGTAAGGGATCAAAATTAATGCCATTGAGACACTTTACAGAAAATGATTTTTAAATGTGAGACAGCGATAGCTCTATTTAACGGACTGTATGGAGAAGAAAGTCCGGTATATCGAAGGTCCGAAAGGTGTGAAAGCCTCCATCTAATGAACTGTATTGCGATGAAAGTCCGTTATATTCGTTAGGTGTGAAACCCCCATCTAACGGATTAAATATAGAGACAACTCCCGTTATATGACTCAATATTTAGGACGAGGATTATAAAGACATAGTTAACACATCACTAACTCCTCACTGACCTCTCGATTTTACCATCACTCAAGGCCAGAACTTACACAAAAATACAAAAAAAATAAGAAATAAACCACCGTCACCATATTAGTCATTACGGGGTCTAGCCAATAGGAAAACATCGCGGGGTAATTTAGTATCAGGCAATGTTATTACTCCTCTTACGAATACACCAAAGAAAGAGGAAAAAATCAATTAGATAATAGTGCGGAGGAGAGGAGGGAAGGAACCAAATTGGGGAGAGACCAAAAAGTCCACCTTGAGGTATGATGCCCTGTATAATGGCGTGCGTGTGTGTCTTGTTCTTGTGCAATTTCCTCCCTCCCTCCTTCCTTCCCTCCCTCCCTCCCTCCTTCCTTCCTTCCCTCCTTCCCTTCTTCCTTCCCTCCCTCCCTCCCCCCCTCCCTCCATCTCGCCCTTCTCGCCTGACCTGGAGAAATTGGGGTTAGGGTCTGATGTAGGTCAGGAGTTGAGGGGATTTTGTGACGCCGAGAGGTTATGATGTGAGGTTGACCGGTGGAGTCAATGGTGGGTTATAAGATTTGTCTCTGTCTGTCTGTCTGTCTGTCTGCCTGCCTGCCTGCCTGCCTGCCTGCCTGCCTGCCTGCCTGCCTGCCTGCCTGCCTGCCTGCCTGCCTGTCTGTCTGTCTGTGTCAATATTCCCTTTACTGGGTCATTATTCATAAACCAGTTAGGTCTCTTATTATCACACGTACGACAAGTTTACATGATAAGAAGTTGATGATATATGTTAAAATGGTTTCTGACCACATCACAAAATGGTCGACTGGGGAGCGGGGGGACTCACAAGGAGATATTCACCTTAATTCCTGGTTATGTCGTGGTGGCTCCACACACACACACACACACACACACACACACACACACACACACACACACACACACACACACACACACACACACACACACACACACACACACACACACACACACACGTCCAGCCTCCATTAACTTAAAGGTGCAAATTCATCCAGGTCTTCTAATCGCTTCCTAAATGAGGCTGAACAAGACCCCGCCCCTCATAGTGGCCTGGTGTGAGGGGCTTATAGGGAGAGCCAGGGGGAGAGTGAGAGCAAAGGGGGGAGGGGGGGTAGGAGCTCAAGGAGGAGGAGGAAGAGTGGAAGGGAGACCAAGGAGGAAGAAGAAGGGTAAAGGAAAGGAATGATTCAGGAATTCATGGGAAAGGAAAATAAACAAAGAGATGGGAAAAAGTGCTCCTGGAAAGAGATATGGGAAGGAACGAAAGAGGGAGTAGGGGAAGGGGGCAAGGAAAGGGCACAGGATGGGGTGAGGAATAAGTGGGAGAGGAGTGGTAATTAGGGGTGAGGGAATAGAGGAGAGGGAAGTTAAAAAGGGTAGGGTAGGTGAAAGGCTAGAGGGGAGGGGGGTAGATGTAGGTCACCTGATAGCTATTGTTGTGAGGTGATGTAAGTGTATCTGTCTAATGGACTTGGTGATTGGTCAGTTGTGTGTGTGTGACTGGAAGAGAGAGAGAGAGAGAGAGAGAGAGAGAGAGAGAGAGAGAGAGAGAGAGAGAGAGAGTAATAACAACACACTGATCACATCCCTCTGCAGCCCTATCAATCCAGGTTAAAACATAAGCGTAATATATCTGTGTTCAGAGTCCACCGTGTGTACCTTAAGACGTGTATGTATTGTAGATTAGAAACCTTTTATCTTCCATGGCGTAGGACCCCCCCCCTCTTTTTTTTGAGACGGATTCTCGCGGATTCATCTTGAAGAACGTAAACAATATCTCAGCCGTGCAGGAGGGAGGAGATGGTGTTGGGGTGAAAGTTACGACGTGTACATTGAGGACTGGAATGACGGTCTTTGTCTTTGGGAAATTTGTGGAAGGTAACGAGCTTTTGTGTGTGTGTGTGTGTGTGTGTGTGTGTGTGTGTTACTTACTGTTGTTACTTACTGTTTCCCCTCCTTCCCAAGTCTCCGTTTGTCTTTCATTCTACCAGTTTTATCTTCCTTCCTTCCTTCCTTCCTTCCTTCCTTTCTTTCTTCCTCCCTCCCTTCCCTTTCTCAATTCTTTCTTCTTCCTTCTACTTCCGCCTCCTTTCATTTTTCCTCTCCATTACCTAGACAAACATAAAACCATCTACCCCCCCTCTCTCCTCCCTTTCCTCCCTCTCCCAACCTCCCTTCTCTCCCTCTCCCTCACCACTACCCCATAACACCTACTCCCTCTCCCTTTCCCCTTATTCTCTCCTCTCACCCCCTTCCTTCCCCCACCCCTACCCCCTCTCCCCCCCTCAGCTGATGTGTATCCCAGGTGTTTACAAGCAGGAAACCCAGTTCTTTACTACCTCCCTCCCTCTCCTCCCTCCATCCCCCCTTATTTATTCTCGAACCTCTCTCCCCACCTCATCATCCCTCCCCACCACCTTTACTCCCCCTCCACACACTCCTCCTTCCCTACCTATCCATCACCCTTAACCCACACATTTCCTCCTATCCTCTATCCCCTGCCCCTCTCCTACTCCTACCTTCTCCTTCTTTCACATTCCCCTTCACCCGTTCCTCTTCCTCCTTACTCCCTCACTGAACGTAAATCTCTTGACGTCTTGCGGTTGTCGATTAACAGCCAGATTTATACAAGTGGAATAAAGCTGGTGAGTTGAGGTGTGCGTGCGTGCGTGCGTGCGTGCGTGCGTGTGTGTGTGTCCAAAGTTACATGAAGATTGACGCTAAGATTCTACTTTAATCTGAAGCTCCAAACATCACCACATCCAGTATTAACACAAGTATTATACCAAGACTCTACCTTAACTAGATTACATTTACTTAACCTCGAACAAAGTTAAGGTAGAGATTATTATATATAGTTTAACCTTAATTTTGTCTCACGGTGTTTACAGGTAGTGAGAAAACCTGAATTTCTTTACCACCTCCCCACCCCCCTCTCTCTCCTCCTCCCTTTCCCTGAACCCTCTCCCTCCCTCCCCATCCCTACCCCCCCTCCCCATCCCTACCCCCCCCCATTTACCTCACCTTAACTAGAATCGCTTTATGATTTTATTGTTGTTAATCTTTTATAGGGTTTTACGTGCACATGTTCATCGTATTAAAACAATGAGAAATGTCTCGGCCTTGTACTGTAACTTTATGATTCTTAGATCTTCACTTACGAGGAATAGTCTATCCTACCAACGTTAGAAATTATGGATCTCTTGGTGAGGGGAGGGGAGGAGGTGAAGAGGGGGGAGGGGGTGGTGTTAGGGGGAGGGGGTGGTGTTGGGGGGAGGAGGGGAGGGAGGGTGTTATATCTTTCAGACAACAACTTGGTTTTTGGTAACATAAATGAATAGCATGTATGGCTTCCTTTCTCTCTTGTTACTTGTTGATATAGATGTTTGAAGGCGTTGATTGGAGATATGGGGGGAGGGGGTGGTGTTGGGGGGGAGGGGGTGGTGTTGGGGGGAAGGGGTGGTGTTGGGGGGGTGGTGTTGGGAGGGGGTGGTGTTAGGGGAGGGGGGTGGTGTTGGGGGGAGGGGTGGTGTTAGGGGAGGGGTGGTGTTGGGGGGAGGAGGTGGTGTTGGGGGGAGGGGGGTGTTGGGGGAGGAGGTGGTGTTGGGGGGAGGGGGTGGTGTTAGAGGGGTGGTTTTGGGGGAGGGGGTGTTGGGGGGAGGGGTGGTGTTGGAGGGAGGAGGTGGTGTTGGGGAGGAGGTGGTGTTGGGGAGGGGTGAGGTTGGGAGGAGGTGGTGTTGGGGGGGAGGAGGTGGTGTTGGGGGAGGAGGTGGCGTTGGGGGAGGGGTGGTGTTGGGGGAGGGGTGGTGTTGGGGAGGAGGTGGTGTTGGGGGAGGAGGTGGTGTTGGGGGGAGGGGGTGGTGTTAGTGGGAGAGGATGGGGGGGGGGTTATCCCAACAAGTGCTTACTGTATGCAGATGAGCTGTGACCTTCCCCCATTGTGGTGTTCTGTTGATCATGAGTTTACAAGATTTAGTATTATTTTTTGTGTAACTTCGTCTTCTTCTTCTTCTTCTTCAGGGGAAAAGGAAGGTTGTATGGGCTAGTGTATCGTTTATGAGATACACACACACACACACACACACACACACACACACACACACACACTCTTCACTCCCCTCGTTTTCCTAATACACGAAGGGAGACAGACACTGTACAACACGTTGCTGCAACACACAAAAATCACATCCACTTGCCATGTTTTAATAGAATGTTGCATAATATTGACTTAACCTGGCAGTTGAGACAATGATGTTTTCTGTGTAGTCATGATGTAAGGGGGGGGGGGGAGGTGGGAGGCAGGGAGGTATAATTTTGGACTGGGAGGAAGACGAGAACAAATTACGGTGCAGTATCCAAGCCATCTTGTCTTTGCTCTCACAATCTGTCATGTCACTGGAAAGACACGGCAAAACAACCTCTCCCACGTTTTTTTATATGTAGTGTATAGAAAACGGGAACCCTGTTGGAAGACGGGGGTGGGTGGTGGTGAATTACGATGCTTTTTTGTGTGGATGTTCATTTCAGTGTAATTTTATATCGTGTCAACAATAAAAAAAAATGTAATTCTCAAACAACCCGCCCTCCGTTTTCTGTTAAGTCGTGAAGGGGGACACTTGTGGATACGGCAGAAAATTACGAGTCTTTTGAGGTACTGTAAGATTTTACGTTCAATGTGATGTCTTACTAAACGCGTTAAAAAGAAATTTGCATAATATTGACCTTTCCTGTTTCATTATTCAACTTTTTTCCCGTTTTCTTTATAGTGTGTTTAGAAGGGGTCACTCGTGGACATGTTGGGTATGTAGTGTGGTTGGAAGCAGTAGTTCGTGGCCATATTTGTGTGGTTGGAAGGGGTAACTTATAGACACGCGCTTAGATGCCAGGAAGAAAATGAGGAGGCGTTACTTCAGGGTGCTACTCTTTTCATATGCCTTTGTGACCCTGGAGGTGGAAATTGCCTTGCACCCTTCTTCCCCTTCTGAGCCTCCTCCTCCTCCTCCTCCTCCTCCTCCTCCTCCTCCTCCTCATCATCATCATCATCATCATCATCATCATCATCCTTTAGGCCCGTAGCTGATACTTAGTGCACAAATCTGCATACTTCAATTTTTTCTAGTTACCGTATCGAGTCTTACTGTAGTTTTGACGCCATCTTGTGTGTTTATGTTTCCGCTGTAGGTTTAGTAAGGTGTGTCGAGACGAAAAATTTTACCTCGCGAAGCTTTGACGGTCCGGCCTCAAGGTGGTGTGTGTGTACCTATCATGTTAATCAAGGGAAGGTGAGGCAACAATGTTTACCATCAAGGACCTGGCCATGAACCTACTCTCCCTCTCTCCCTTCATCCCCCCTTCCCCATCATCATAATTCTCCATTTCCTCCCTCATCCCAATTTCCCTCATTCCTTTCGTCGTTTTTGCCATAAATCTCCCCCTCCCTTTTCTTCTGTCCTCCTCATTTCCCATTCCTTTCGTCCTCATTTTCCATTCCACCATTCCTCTTGTCCTCCTCATCTCCCATTCCCCCATTTCTCCCGCCCTCAACTCCCATATCCCGCATTTCTCCACCATTTCCCCCTCCCATTCCACGAGACACCCACTGGACAAAATCACAGTCGATTCCCCCATTGCACAAATATGGCAGGTGACACCCACTGGACAAAATCCTTCTGGACAATATACCACAAGACTATTATTTCCCACTGGACAAAATCACAAGATAGATAAACTTTCCTACTGGACTAAATCTCGGGTTTAATATACTTAGTGGACAAAACTCCTCAATTTCATTTTTATTAACTCCGTGCAGTTTTGGTTAGGTTAGGTTAGGTTAGGGCCTAGTAGGTCTAAAACCCCATTTGATCAGGCAACCTCGACGCTGCATCCCTCTAAATCCTCCTCTTCCTCCTCTTTCTCTTCCCCCTCTTTCTCTTCCCCCTCTTCCCCTCCCCTTGTATTCATCCTCCTCTCCTTCTTCCTCCTCCTGAAATTAAATGATGGAGAGGGATATGATAACACAGCCTCAGATCCCAAGCGCTGATAAGAAGACCAGACGCTCAATTTACCTCAACCAAGACCCCCTTATACCCCTCATCCCCCACCCTCATCCCATCCTCACCTCACAACCTTAACTCACCCCCAAGGCGCTGAGATATTCCTGTTCTTGGCGAAAAAAAACAATATCCGCTAAAAAATTAATATTCATTCCTTATCCGACCAAATTATTCGTTTTATTAAATAACTACGAAAAAAAAATATGGTAGTGTTGATTGTTGTCTCCGTGTGTTTTTTTTTTTATTATTATTATCGTGTTTTCCATAGATGGCGTTGATTGCTTGTTTATGTTTTGATGAGAGTTACTTGTTTGGCGTTGATTGTTTGTGTGTTATTGATAGGTATTTGTTTGGCTGATTGTTTGTTTATTGATGACAGTTGTTTGTTTGATGTTGATACTTGATGTACGGGTGATAAGTTATACTCCTAGGTAACGTGAGATGTTTACTTAGACAGCACTGACTAGATGGTTATTGAGTCTTTAGCTGTACGTAAACCCGATGATATCTGAACCTTCAATTAACGAAAGGCCTTTGATACCTGAACCTTCCATTAACGAAAGGCCTTTGATACCTGAACCTTCCATTAACGAAAGGCTCTTTGATACCTTGAACCTTTCCATTAACGAAAGGCCTTTTGATACTTCCGAACCTTCCATTAACGAAAGGCTCTTGATATCTGAACCTTCAATTAACGAAAGGCCTTTGATACCTGAACCTTCCATTAACGAAAGGCCTTTGATACCTGAACCTTCCATTAACGAAAGGCCTTCAACACCTACTATACTCCTGTTCCTCCTTCACCACCCCCAGCAGCAGTGTAGCACGAGGGACCAACAGGTACACGTTTACACACAGGAGAGAAAAGTTTCACCTTCGTGTGTCGTGTGTGAGGGCCAGAGCCTTGGTAGTCACAATGGAATGGTCGACTCTTCCACACAAGTCATACAAATCACTTCTGGGAACCTCGGCATTGAGGTCTGTCCGAGGTGACACTAACGCCGCCTGAGTGATAGGTACTGTCTGTGTGTTAAAGAGGATGACTTCGCCGTGTGGGAGGGGAAGTCTTCAGTCATTATCGGATCAGTGATGACATTTACGCCGTCTGTGAGAGGTAATTACAATATCTGCTTCAACATGAGCCCCATCTATGAATGGTGACTGTAATCACTGTTTCAACTACAGTGAATGGTGACTAGATTTCGTTCTTTTATCACCATTAGCACCATCAGTAATTGGTGCTTTTATCCTCTGCTACCACCAACATTATCTACGGATGGTATTAACAATTTGCTTCAACAATATTAGCATCATATATAAGCAACGTCTATCATAATCTCGTTGTTTTTCTTTCCACTGCAACATTAGTAGGATCAGTGCCTCCGTCAACACCACCGCTGCCACCAAGTATAATTATCCTCATCGTTTTTTGTATTCCTGGTGGTGGGCGGCGCCGTCCTCACGTTAACATGTAAATTACTCGCCTCCAGTGACAGACCTTGTAATTGGCTGGACGATAAAACTGTTTACCTTATCTTGTGATTGGTAATCTTAAGTAGAAAGTCAATTAGATGTACCTGAATTATCTAAATTATATTTTAAAGATAAGAGTAAATTTATAAAGGACATGAATATTGCATATAAACTAGGTGGGGGAATGTTGTTGGAACAGTGTAAGTTAGAGAACATTAACACCGTCTCTCCATGTAATTTGCCATCACTTTAAATACACCATTGACGCCATCTGTAAGTGGTTAGGTTAAGTTAGGTACAGAACGATAACAACCATCGGTAAATGGTTGATGTCACTTGACCAAACAACTAAATATGACCAACTGCATTAGTTGTCTGTCACCTGGCTATGTGGGACAATAACACCATCTACAAGTTGCACTATAGTCTTCTTTGCAGCCAGCAGAACACTGGCGCCATTGTAGAGCAGCGCTTTATATTGGGAGAGTTATGCCAACTTTGCCTTAGGCGCCGCCATTTTGAAGACCTCTCGCTGTAACCCGTTTTGGGTATAGGAGTTGCTGTTTGGTCAAGTGTTCCTGGTAGTTGTCCATCTCCACCACCCAAACAGATGACCTCATGTGTTAGTGAGTGTTACGAGGCGCCATTTTGTAAACCCTCTGCTCGATATAAGACCAGTGCCATCTGTGAGTGGTAATTGTCACTGCAGTATATAGGTAACAAGACTCACATCACCAATGAATGAAAATAATCGTCACGGGAAATACAAATGTGGCGCCATTTATGTGAGAGTCAAAACACTTGTACACTGCGAGGCCCTTATTTGCCAGCCTTGAGTGAGCAATGTTGGGTAAGGTAAATATTATTTTTAAGAAGACATGTAAATATTCATGCCATTTGAGTAAGCGACGTGTGACGACGATGATTGAGCGTCATCTATGACTTATAACCCGAAGGAGAACAACGTCATCAATGTATTATATAACCCGAAGGAAAACAGCGCCATCTATGGATGATAACCCGAAGGAAAACAACGCCATCTATGGATGATAACCCGAAGGAGAAGAACGCCATCTATGGATGATAACCCTAAGGATAACAGCGCCATCTATGGACCGGCAGGAGAAACCGTCACCTATAAGTCGTAGTGTACAGGAGAAAGTTGACTCTCCCTAATAACATCAACAGCAGGTCACACAGGGCCCCTGGTGAGCTGAGAAGTGATGCGAATAATAATTTCTCAGTCGTAACGAAGCTCCAGGACCCGTGTTGAACTGAGGAAGGTGCTGAGAATACTCATAATCATCTCTCATTATTAACGAAGCCTTCTGGACCCGTGTTGAGCTGAGGGAGGTGCTGAGAATAATAATATTAATAATAATCTCTCAGTGTTAACGAAGCCTCTTGGACCCGTGGTGAGCTGAGGGAGGTGCTGAGAATAATAATGATAATCTCTCAGTATTAACGAAGCCTGAGGCGCCGGGCTGGACAACTTCATGACTCGTCCTCTTATTAAATTATTCCTGAAGGTTGTGTGTTTATTAACTACTTGTGGGGGCTTGTCTTGACCTGGGCCGCCTCCTCCTACTCCTATCTTCCTCTTCTTCTTCCTACCTGTTCTCCTCCTCCTCTTTCTACCTGTTCTCCTCCTCCTCCTCCTCTTTCTACCTGTTCTCCTCATTGTTCTTCTTCTTGTCCTCCCCCTCCTAATACTACTTGTTCTACTCCTTCTCTTCCTTTTCTTCGTCCTTGATCTCCCCCCTCCTTGTTCTCTTCCTTCTTGTTCGCCCCCTCCTTGTTCTCTTCCTTCTTGTTCGCCCCCTCCTCCTTGTTCTCCTTATTCTCCTCCTTCTCCCCCTCCATGTTCTCATCTTCCTCCTCCTCCTCTTTGTTCTCTTTTTCCTCCTCGTCCTCCTCCCCCTCCTCTTCCTCCATGTCTTTATTCTTGTTCGTATTATTATTTCTTCATCTTCTTCTTTGTACAGTTCTTAATTCAGTGTTTATGGTGAAGGAATTTAACTAAGGAACCATTAGGACTCCATCTGTGTGTAGCTGTTATATCAGTAGGTCGAGATGGCGATACTTAGACTCAGGAACCTTCTCTGTGTAGGTGTCACATGAAGAGTAAAGTCAATAGAGTTAGATTTAGAAACCATCGAGGCAGCAGGTCGGGGGTGCCTCAAGGCCAGTATCCCTCCTCAGCTGACTCTAACCTAACGGGTCTACCAACAACTTTATTCACCCAGTGTCGTGAATCTTTCGTAATGTTCTCTATCCTGGAATTAGGTCTAGTGGTGTGTGTGTGTGTGTGTGTGTGTGTGTGTGTGTTGGGAGGGAGAGAGACAGAGAATGAGAGAGAGACGTTTACCGTTACGTCAGTGGTAAATATTCTAGACTATTGCACCACCACTGACTGTTATGTAGTGTCACAGACTGGTACCAACTCTCACAGACTCTCAGAATTACTCCCACGGATCATTAATTAATTATTATTGGACATCGTCACAGACCACCACAGACTGTTGTAATTACCGCCGAGAAGACTGTCAGAAGGGTTGTCACGTGGCGTCTAATCACAGGTGTTGACAGCGGTGACGGACTTAATGAGACAGGTGTGTGAGGTGGATACACAACTCTCTCTCTCTCTCTCTCTCTCTCTCTGGGACTAAGGTAATCAAGTCTCTCCTTATACAGGTAGACTCAGCCTCCCCCATATCGAGGTGTACCGTATATCTACCCCGACGACAGGAGACTCTGGCCCCTATAATTGTTTTCATTACGGTGCAGGCGCGGAGGGTTGTTTTGGTCATGGGCGTGGGCGGTGGGTGAGAGAGTAGGTGTGGGTGTGTAGGGGGAGAGTGGAGGTTGTGGTGGGTGTGGTAGGTGAGTGGGATGGGGGGAGGAGGTAAATGAGAGGGAGGGAAGGAGGGAGCGTCGAGGAAGGAATGTATAATGGATGAGAAGGAAAGAAGGTGAAGGGGGGGGGGTAAGGAATGAAGGAGATGCTATAGGTGAGAGAAGGTAGTGGCAGACGGAAGAGGGATCGAAAGAAAGGAAATAAACAATGAAGGGAAAAGAGAGACCAAGAAAGAGTAAATAAATAGATAGGAGAGAGAGAGAAAGAGAGAGAGGAACAATGAACATGCCTTCCCATTACACACATACACAGGGGTGACAAATAGACCCATATATCAGAAGCAGTAATTGGTAACACCGGCAGATAAAAGATCACTATGAGTCAACCCCGTGTATAGGTTAATGAGATTAGGTGCACCTCCTCACTCGCTACTCAGGTGCGCAGTGTGTTGGTGTGTCTGTCTACGTCACTTCTATGTATAAACAGTAATTATATATATATTCATTTAGTCTTCAATGAAATGTATATGGTTTTATGTAGTTTTTATACATATACATTATTGCTTCGTCTTAGTCACGTTGATATACATTGATTTATATTCTTCAGGAAATGTATTTGATTTTATGTAGTGGTTTGGCCATATACATTTGTGTATTGGTGGATTTAAACACACATAAATTCTCTCTCTTTTTAACATTTCCAATTGGGAATAATAGTGGTGGTAATCCCAAGGGAGGGAGGGGAGGGAGGGGTGTTATTGTTATGTGGTAATCCCTCACGGTTGATGTAATCCTCACCCCGCGTCAGTAATCCCTGGTATTTACGACTGGTGTGTATAACTCAGGTGTTCTCGGTGTATTTTGTGAGTTTAAAAACATAATGATAAAGATACAGGTAAGAGATACAGGTACAAGGACCTTACTACTAGTATACGTATGGCTACTAGGACAGGTACAATTACAAGTACAGGTATAGATACACGGACAGTAATAAGGACGAATACAGGTAAAGATACAAGTACAGGTAAGAACATTATGAAATAACAAAAGTACACAAATACTACCCAACGCACAGTACTGTATTACTTATGTTGAGGAGAGAAAGTGTGTGGGGCGGGGGGGTAGTAGACATTGACTCATAAATAAGGGATTTAAGCCAGACTTAACTAGATGCCTCGCCACACCCTGATTAAGTAACCTTCCTCTTGCCTTAACCACCCACCCCCTACCTTAACCACCCACCCCCTACCTTAACCACCTACCACCTACCTTAACCACCCACCTCTACCTTAACCACCCACCCCTACCTTAACCACCCACCACCTACATAACCACCCCACCTACCCCACCCCCTACCTTAACCACCACCCCACCCTACACATAACCACCCACCCCTCTACATAACCACCCACCACCCTACCTTAACCACCCACCCCTACAGCCAACCACCCACCCCTCTACCTTTACCACCCACCCCCCTACCTTAACCACCCCACCACCTCATCTCTTCACCTTTGCTGTCCCCTAACCCTTTTCTCCTTAATACCACTTTTCTCTATCCACGCCTGGCTCCCCTTAGTGCTCCACCTTCCCTTTCCCATAATATAGCCCCTTCCTTTAACTCCTCATCTCCATTCTTAGCCTTCAACCTGTACTTTGTCTACCCCCGACACCCCCCTCTATTCCCTACCCCTAACCTCCTCGTATCCTCCCCTTCCCTTCCTCCCCAATCATCTTAACCTCCTCTTCCCCCCTCCTGCACCCCTCGTTTACCCACGCCTCCTCCTCCTTTCAAAGCACCTTATCCCCTGCCCCTTTGAAAACGGCTCACTATACTGCTCCCTCCACCTCCCCCCTGGCCTTACCCTCACCTTTGCATCCCCCCTCCTGCTAAGCCTCTCCTGCCCCCCCTGCACCCTTGGATTGCGCCGTCAGTGAGCTGCGCACAGGTGGATCGCGTCTTCTCAGGTGTCACTTGAGTTGTGTGTGTGTGTGTGTATAATAAGTTGTTGTGAAAGTAGTTGTTTTATTGTGGACGTGTCGGTGTGTGTGTGTGTGTGTGTGTGTGTGTGTGTGTGTGTGTGTGTGTGTGTGTGTGTGTGTGTGTACAGCACGTGCTGCTATCAACGTTGTAGTAATGTATGTGCGTACTGTCATGGACGTGACTGTATTTACGAAGTTAATGTTTACATGTCATCATTTACATATCAATGAGGATGTCCCTACATATATACTTCCCCTCTCTCCCCCTCCCCCTTCTCCCTCCCTCCTCCCTTCCCCCCACCTCTACAGTGTATAGGAGAAAGGCCTATTGGAATGTTGAAAGTGTTGGCCCGTTCGTTTACGTCTCACTCAAATTTTCTGTGTAAGAAGGTTTAATTTTGTAGGCTTATTTATTTATATCTTAGAAGCATCTGATTAAATGTTCAAGGTCTTTTGTTTTATACTTAGGTTTTTTGCTCTTGTGGTTTTTGTACGTGTTTTAGGGACGTGCCAGTCTGAATAAACCCCAGTCCTATTAGGCCCTAGTTTAATTGACCCTGCCCTAACCCATCCTGACCCTTAAGATTGAGTGTATCAAGAGTGGGGCCCATTAGGACTCGGGGTCTACTAAGAGTGGGGCCCATTAGGACTACATAGGTTTACTAAGAGTGGGTCCCATTAGGACTGGGGGTCTACTAAGAGGGGCCCATTAGGACTGTGAACCCATTAGGAGTGGGGCCTATTAGGACTGGAGGTCTATTAGGTGTAAGGGACCCATTTGAACGATCGCCTCGACCAGCCCGGACCAATTTAGTGTCTTATTAGTGACGCACG
>NW_024736814.1:150000-177500 GCF_018991925.1 Homarus americanus
ACCCCATCACCCCCCTCCCCCCACCCATCCCATCACCCTCCTCCCCCCTACCCATCCCCCTTACCCCCATCCCCCTCTCACCCCCCATCTCCCCTCACCCCCCACCCTAGGAGTAAAGGTTCATATAGGCAATAATAACATGTACGCTATACGCTATTGTGTAAGGAGATTCTCATACCTATTGAGGATGGAAGTTATATGCTTTGAGTGTGTTATTATACATGGTTATTGAAGGCTGATGGTGGTAGTAGGGCTAATTGTTGTGGAACGAGCATATCAAGACGTATCAGGGTTGTATTTTGTGGTGGGGGTTGTAGATCGCGGATAGTATGGTTGTATATTGTGGTAATTGTTGTAGATCGCGTATATCAAGGTTGTATATTGTGGTAATTGTAGTAGATCGCGTATATCAAGGCTTGTATATTGTGGCAATTGTTGTAGATCGCGTTTATCAAGGTTGTATATTGTGGTAATTGTAGTAGATCGCGTATATCAAGGTTGTATATTGTGGTAATTGTTGTAGATCGCGTATATCAAGGTTGCATATCGTTATGGTGGTGTTTAATAGAGTTAGGTCAGGATTATGTTATCGATGTTGTGAAGGTTATCCAGGTGGTGGTATGTTTGGTATTAGTCTTGTATGGTGTATGGGGTGCTTGTATGGCCAGGGTTCTTGGTGTATGGTTGAATACAGTATGGTGTTAGTGGTGGTGGTAGTGTAGGAAGCGTAACTAATGGGATTGATATGATATGGAAAAAAAAAGTAGTAGTAGTAGTAATAATGACTCACTGCAGACAAGGTACAAACAATTAATTAATAAAGTGGATCAAACAAAAGAGGTGATTGGCCCGGAGACACAGGTCCCGGATGTCAGTGTTTACGTCGTTATTCAATTGTTTCTCATCTCCGGCGGGAAGGCTGAGAATACCCCGGCCAACAACTCTCTCTCTCTCTCAATGGGGAAATGAAACGCAAGAGAATAATAAGTACTGTAGATAAGAGACAGAGAATGGGGAGGAAGAGGAGACGAGAAACGAAGATATATAGCAGAGATAAGAGAGAGAGAGAGAGAGAGAGAGAGAGAGAGAGAGAGAGAGAGATGACGCACAGAACTTGACTAATATAAGGCAACAGACCCAGTAATGACTTGACCTTGGTGTGAAGGTCCCAGGTTCGATCCCCGGTTAGGGCAATGGCTTCACGGGAGAGGGACTTGACAATCACTCACACCCACTCTTTCCTGGTGTGAGTGAGTGAGTGAGTGGGATTCGCCCTAGACGGTATGAGGATGAGGATGATAATAATAATAATAATAATAATAATAATGTAATAATAATAATCAAATAATACTAGCAATAAATAATGATAATAATATAAATAACAGGAGCAATTTAATAATTTTAATGACCACAATAATCTTCCTTCGTCTCATCACACAAACTCTTCACAGCATCGCCCTACCAGCATAAGTCTCAACACGCGTTTGTATATTATCACCCTTAAGAAAATCCTTCATAACCAACATGTTTTGTTTTTTTCATTCTCTGTCAGTAACATATCCAACCATCAGTGCAACATATCACATTGTTATTATGTAATAGTTTTTCTCTCAACATTTCCACACCGATGTTCATATTTTCAAACTGTATGCATTATTATTGTGCAATTTTTAGCAACAACATTACACACACTCTCGGCTAAAAGCTATGACGTCAGTGATTGTTTATTTAAAGGTGGATTTGTTTTTCCTTCACTGCAGTTGTTTTAATTTAATGCAACATGACCCTTGCAATGATGGAGGTGTGATTAGATATTTTAAACATTCATTTCTATTTTGCAATTAATTCATTCTAGAGAGAAATTTACACACACACACACATATGCCATTTCTTATAGGAGTCGGACCATGTACGTGGTTCTATATGAGTGATGTTTATCTGTGTGTGTGTGTGTGTGTGTGTGTGTGTGTGTGTTAGGTGAAGGGGTGAAGTACCTGCGTGGGAAGTGATGGTTTGTAGGTCAATGGTCATGCCCCTTCAGAAGCTGAAGTAAGAATAGGTCTCTCTCTCTCTCCTTTGGCCTCCCTTTCGCCCCTCTCTTTCCTTCCTCCTCTCTTCTCCTGTTTTCATCTCCCCACGCTCTCGGCTTCCCTCTCTCTCAGATTTGATGTGAGTGGAGGATGCATGTGTGTGTGTGTGTGTGTGTGTGTGTGTGTAGGTGTGTGTGTGTGTGTGTGTATTTTAATCCATGTCTAATCATACACACACATACACGTACACATATTATTGACCATCTGTGTTGTTGTTTTAGAAGGAAGTCTCTACAGGTGTTGAGAGAAAGTTATAAAAGAGTGTCCAGTGTGTGTGTGTGTGTGTGTGTGTGTGTGTGTGTGTGTGTGTGTGTCCCACCAGCCAGCCAGACCCTTCTTCCCCCCTTTTCTCCAGCCCCTTCTTCCCCTCTTCTTCTTTATCAACTCCCTCTTTTCTTTACTACTTGTTCTTCCTTCCCTTCCCTATATCCTTCTTGTTTCCTTTTCGTCCTCCTCCTCCTCCCCTTTCCTATGTCCTACTTCCCCTTCTCTATCCTCCTCCCCCTTTTCTTCCTCCTCTCCCTCCTCCTACTCCTCCTCTCCCCCTCCTCTTCTCCTCTTCCACGGTGACTGGCTTGCTTGATCACCTTCACAACTTATAAAAACTACACAATTATTAGTCTGTAATTTGTAGCGAGGCGAAGTCAGTAAATTAGTCTGGAGAAGAAGTGCGTGTGTGTGAACGTCATGTGTGGCTGGTGGGTAATGTTAACCTTTCGCTATGTAGAGACACGCAGTATATAGTGCTCTCTCTCACACTGAGGCCCCGTATAAGGCGGCAGCTTCTCCTACTCTGATACACTAGACGCATCCTCCGGCTACTTAGTGCTCCGTGTTCTAATTGTTGCTGATGAGCCAATTAGTGCCGGGGTTGTTACTGGTTATTACTTATGATTTCTTGTAGGGCTGGAGGGGGGGTGGGGAGGAGGGCTGGTGTTGGGAGGGAGGATGGGGAGGAGGGGGGATGTGTGTGTATGTGGGGGAGGGGAATTGGTGGGGAAGGAGGGCGTAAGGGGGAGTACTTAGTAGGGGAGTTATCATTTATAAAGAGAGGGAAGGGGAGTAGAAAGATGTCTGTGTTAAGGTTTATTTACGAATATATATATAATGACGTGGATCCTAATGGCGGCCACGTCAGAGTAGAACAATGTAGCCATTAATTATGACCAGCACACGTCCTTAGTGCACGATCTACATACAATGGTTCTCTGTCTCTTTAAGAACAAAATATATCTTTTATTGAATTATTATTATTATTATTATTATTATTATTATTATTATTATTATTATTATTATTATTATTATTATTATATTGTTATTATTTCTTACTTTGTTTATTCTTTTTCGTTTATTATGATTACTGGCTTATTTATTATATTTATTCATTGTTATACGTGCTGGGAGTTGGGAGGTTTTTATGTGACCGTGTGTCCCCTCTGGGCGGGCGGGCGGGCGGGCTGGCTGGCGTCCTCTTGTCGTGTCCACACTCTAACTTAAATTCTTCGAGATCCTTATCAGCGAAACTTCATGTACATATACGTCTTATCTGAAGGAGGAAGCTTATTGATTTTGAACCCTTGAAATTGACTCTGTTACATCCTTCAGATCAACTAAGATCCCCATCAGTGTTAGGTCTTGGGTTTGATGTGTGTGCGTGTGATTTTGTTTTGTCCATCTAGCCGGAGACAACCAGGAGGGGGGTAACGTGTGTGTCTGTCTGTGTCTGTCTGTCTGTCTGGTCTTCTTATGGATTAAGTTGAGTGGATATTGACGGATTTGGGTGAAACTTTTTGTGTGGATGTGACCCAAATACGACCTTGGATGAGTTAGATAATTGGCCAGTATAGTACAGGTAAATGTTTTCGTTATTTACCTGCCTGATACTATTACTTACCTGCCTGATACTACCACTTACTTATCCTATAATTACACTGACTACCACTTAGCTCTCTACCATAGAATACCATATACGTACCGGTATACCACTTAGGTACCATAGACTCCTTCATACCTATCAGACTACCACTTAACATACCACATTCTACCACTTAACCTACCACAGACTACCACTTAACCTACCACAGACTACCACTTAACCTACCACAGACTACCACTTAACCTACCACAGACTACCACTTAACCTGCCACAGACTACCACTTAACCTACCACAGACTACCACTTGCCTACCAGACCTACCAGGTATTACCATTCGCTACCTGTGACCCGCCATCTATATGAGAACTAGTCATTTCTCACAAAGGAGGTCAATCACGGCGTCCCTTCCCCAAAAGAGCACCAATCATAGTACCCCTCCCTAGAAAAAAGTGACCAATCATAGCGCCCTACGAGAAAAACGTGACCAATCATAGCGATCCTCCCTTAGAAATAGTGACCAATAGTAGTGTCCCTTCCCCCTCGAGAAAATTGACCAATCGCAGCACCCCTCCCTAGAAAAGGTGACCAATCATAGCACCCCTCCTATAATACCTGACCAATCACCGGCCGTGCTTATTGATCGGCAGTATAAGCACTTCTAGATGTCTTAAGAGGACTCATTCATCTGGCTAACATCCTGTTCTCCTCCTCTCCCTTCTTCTCCTCTCCCTCCCTTCTTCCTTTCTCATCTCTTTACGTCTCTCCATATCTGTGTGTGTTTGTCTCATTGTCTCTAGTGTTTGTATGTCTGTCTCTTGTCTCAATTTATGTCTCTTTGTTTGTTTTTGTCTGCCTGTCTGCCTGTTTTTATTGCTTAAACCTTGAGTGTTATGAATTAGCCCCTTGAGTACTCTGACGTAATCCCTTGAGTACTCTGACGTAACCCCTTGAGTACTCTGACGTAACCCCTTGAGTACTCTGACGTAACCCCTTGAGTACTCTGACGTAACCCCTTGAGTACTCTGACGTGACGTAATCCCTTGAGTACTCTGACGTAACCCCTTGAGTACTCTGACGTAACCCCTTGAGTACTCTGACGTAACCCCTTGAGTACTCTGACGTAACCCCTTGAGTACTCTGACGTAACCCCACCAGAGTATTCTGACGTAACCCTTGAATACTCCTGACGTAACCTTAGTACTCTGACGTAACCACCTTGGAGTACTCTGACGTAACTTATGAGGTACTCTGACGTAACCCCTTGAGGTACTCTGATGTAACCTCTTGGAGTACTCTGAGCCTTAACCACCTTGAGTACTCTGGCGTAGCCCTTGAATACTCTGATGTAACCCCTTGGTACTCTGATATAACCCCTTGAATACTCCGACGTAACCTTGAGTACTCTGACGTAACCACCTTGAGTACTCTGACGTAACTGTATGAGTACTCTGGCCTTAACCTTGAGTACTCCTGACGTAACCTTGAGTACTCTGACGCCAATCCTTAAGGTACTCTGACGTAACCCCTTGAGTACTCTGACGTAACCCCTTGAGTACTCTGACGTAACCCCTTGAGTACTCTGACGTAACCCTTGAGTACTCTGACGTACTCAAATGGTTAAAAAAATCAATATACCAAAAGGAATACAAATAAAAAAATTAACTTAAATTAATTAGTGTTAAAAAAGGTTATAAAATTCGATGACATAAAAGGTAAATTGTGTGACGTGGGTAATAAACTAGAGGTGGACCTGGTGCAGTGAGGGAAGGTTTATTGGTCGAGGTATTGTGTGAGATGGAGCAAAAACACAGCTTGTTAGTGTGGTCATCTGCATGTAGGGGAAGGGGGGAGGGTAGGGGAAGGGGAGGGAGGGGGATAATGGGGAGGGAGACAAGGAGATGAAAAAAATACAGGTAAAATATAAAGTAAAATCAAATCGAAATAAGGTGTGTGTGTGTGTGTGTGTGTGTGTGTGTGTGTGTGTGTGTGTGTGTGTGTGTGTGTGTGTGTGTGTGTGTGGTAACATTCTTCATTTAACTATAGTACTCGTACATTCTCCTCCCGCCAACCGTACTGCTGGTGGAGAGTAGATCTGTCTCTTCGTCTCGTTGAAATCACCAGCTGCTGGAATGAGTGTGTCGGGGGGGTGGTGGTGGTGTCAGGGGGGTGTTATTCCATTTGTTCTTATTTTTTGTTCTTGTTCTTGTTGTTCTTCTTCATATTATTATTATTATTATTATTTTTATTATGATATATTTGTATTACGTGTGATTATTTTAGCTTGTTTTTTTTTAGTGTTGGTATTACCATTTTTATCTATGTTACTTTTGTTATAAGCAGGTCAGAGGTCAATTATAGGCAGGTCAGAAGTCAATTATAAGCAGGACAGAGGTCAAATATTATAGGCAGGTCAGAGGTCACTAATTATAGGTAGGTTAGAGGTCAAATAATATATGCAGGTCATATTAATTACAAGCAGGTTAGAGGTCAAATGTTATAGGCATGCCAAAGGTCAATTATAGACAGGTCAGAGGTTAATTCCAGACAGGTTAGAGATCAAATATTATAAGCAGGTTACAGGTCAATTATAGACAGGTTAGAGGTCAAAAGTTATAGGCAGATCAGAGGTCAATTATAGGCAGGTCAGAGGTCAAAAGTTATAGGCAGTTATACCCATATATATATAAATTTTTTGACCTTTTTGGGGGTCGTGGCTCAGCTGTTGAATACCCACGGTGGTGACCCTGGGTATGTTTGAAGCCCCGGAGGACATAGGAGACCCACACTGACCTCTCGTATGACCTACTGTTAACACGTGCCCATTGTTCAAGGCTTTCAACGTGTTTTGGGTAGTTGGTCACCTCTTAATGACCCCTCACCCACACAGGTGTGCCTAATGCTTGGTTACCTTTTGCTAAGTCTTTAATAAATAATGTCTTCGGTGTGGTGGGTTGACCGTAGTGATGATGATGATGATGATCTCTCAGGTATGACTCAGGTATGTTGAGGTGAGTAGAAATGTTAGTAGTGTGGTCAGGTGCATGTCAGATGGGTCCGTGTTCTCTTTAGGTCTGTCATTCTAGCCCCACTTTGGTTAGGTTACTTTGGTTTGGTTAGGTTAGGTTAGGTTAGGTTAGGTTAGGTTAGGTTAGGTTAGGTTAGGTTAGGTTAGGTTAGGTTAGGTTAGGTTGGGGTTAGGTTAGGTTTGGTTTGGTTAGGTTGAGTTGGGATTTAGGTTAGGTTAGGTTAGGTTAGGTTAGGTTACCTTGGTTAGGTTAGGTTAAGACAGAGCATGTTAGGACGACCATCCCCCCCCCCTTTTTTTCCTCCATTGGTCATGTTTGATGCCACCACCACGGCCACTGTTATAGTGGGCGTGTCGGGTGTTGTAGTAGTGGGCGTGGTTGTTGTAGTAGTGGGCGTGGTTGTTGTAGTAGTGGGCGTGGTTGTTGTAGTAGTGGGCGTGGTTGTTATTGTAGAAGGTAGCGAAGGACTGGAACTAGTTTATCCTGTTTCTAAGTTCCTCCCCCTCTTCCCCTCTACCCTCCTCCCCTCCCCCTACCCCCCTATCCTCCCTCCCCCCCCTTAAGACATAAAGGCGCCCCTACCCTTTGGTCTATCTCAACAACACGGAGGAGAAGAAAAGTTGTCGAGTATTGCCAACAAGCCATCTTGGGTAGGGGGGGAGGTAAAGACATTGTTATGGTTAGTTACGGTATCACCATAAGACATATGTTTTATTTGATATTTATTGCTGCCAAGATCTCTCTCTCTCTCTCTCTCTCTCTCTCTCTCTCTCTCTCTCTCTCTCTCTCTCTCTCTCTCTCTCTCTCTCTCTCTCTCTCTCTCTCTCTCTCTCTCTCTCTCTCTCTCTCTCTCTCTCTCTCTCTCTCTCTCTCTCTCTCTCTCTCTCTCACACAATATATTTAAGGAGTAGGTAAAGGGTAGATTAGGTTGAGTAAGGATAGTTACCCTGCACACACACACACACACACACACACACACACACACACACACACACACAGATAAAGGGAGCTGGACTTCATTTTAATGGCAGAGTACAGGATCCACCTCGCCTCTTACAACCTGTGGGTGTGTGTGTGTGTGTGTGTGTGTGCTAAAGCCTGAGAGTGGATGAGACCCGACCATGGTGAGTAGGGGGAGGTAGGGATGTCTCCTGGTGTTGTTTTAGTGAACTACAACGAGCCGATGAAACCAAGGATGGCATTATCTTGGCCCCGAGTACCTGTACACCAGCTGCTGAAGGTGTGGCAGGATTACAGGTATGGATAGATTATACAAAGGTGATTATACTGGTTGCTGAAGCTATAAATTACTTTATCTTCAGGTGAATCTGTTGACTGTTGAGTGTTGAAGCTATGGATAGTGTAACTTCAGCCGTATATTATATAGTAGCCACTGAAGCTCGGGGTTCATTTATTTTAACTAAATATACCAGTCACTGAAGATATGAATCTGGAAAAGTAAAGGAGGTATGCCTGGAACAAGTGTACCATGGAACAAGTGTACCTGGTAGTGCTGGAACAAGTGTACCTGGTAGTGCTGGAACAAGTGTATCTGGTAGTGCTGGAACAAGTGTATCTGGTAGTGCTGGAACAAGTGTATCTGGTAGTGCTGGAACAAGTGTATCTGGTAGTGCTGGAACAAGTGTATCTGGTAGTGTTGGAACAAGTGTATCTGGTAGTGCTGGATCAAGTGTATCTGGTAGTGCTGGAACAAGTGTATCTGGTAGTGCTGGAACAAGTGTATCTGGTAGTGCTGGAACAAGTGTGTCTGGCTAGTGCTGGAACAAGTGTCTGGTAGTGCTGGAACAAGTGTATCTGGTAGTGTTGGAACAAGTGTATCTGGTAGTGCTGGAACAAGTGTATCTGGTAGTGCTGGAACAAATTGTACCATGGAACAAGTGTACCTGGTAATTGCTGCTGGAACAGAAGTGTATCTGGTGCTGGAACAAGTGTATCTGTTGGTGCTGGAACAAGTGTATCTGGTAGTGCTGGAACAAGAAGTGTATCTGGTAGTGCTGGAACAAGTGTATCTGGTAGTGTTGGAACAAAATTGTATCTGGTAGTGCTTGGAACAGAAGTGTATCTGGTAGTGCTGGAACAAGTGTATCTGGTAGTGCTGGAACAAAGTGTATCTGGTAGTGCTGGAACAAGTGTATCTGGTAGTGCTGGAACAAGTGTATCTGGTAGTGCTGGAACAAGTGTACCTGGTAGTGCTGGAACAAGTGTACCTGGTAGTGCTGGAACAAGTGTAACTGGTAGTGCTGGAACAAGTGTAACTGGTAGTGCTGGAACAAGTGTACCTGGTAGTGCTGGAACAAGTGTAGGCGTAACTACCTAATTAGTGGGTACTGTGGCGCGGTACTGTAAAATGGCAGGTGTTGGCAGCCTCGTTATACCTGGTGCTACCTGAGGGAAGCCACCACGGTGATTAATCTTGTTGAATAACTCGTACAGGTGGAGCTGCTGACAAGGTGGTTAGGTTAGGTTAAGTGTAGTTAGATTAGGTTAGGTTAAGTTATGGCAGTTTAGGATTGAGGGAGTGAGAGTTTATTGAGTATTTGTTTATATATTATTAATTTTGATAGTTTTATTGCATTTTGTGATCACCTTAAGATTGGATTCCCTCACCTAAACTAACCTGACCTAACCCCCAGGTAGCGTCCGGGTGTATCGGATGATATAAACTAAAGTGGCTAATCTTCAGGTGATTAGTATTTAATTGATTTATTTTAATCTTAATATTAATGTGTTTTTTCTCTTTCCAGGTAAGACCACAGGGGCTGTCTTCCTCCCTGGCAGGTTGACGAGGTAAGTGTGTTGTGTTGTGTTGTGTTGTTGTGTTGTCAGGCGTTATTGATGATGTGTTGTGTTGGTTGTGTTATCTCCTGGTTGCCTCAGACGGGGAGGCTGCGAGACGTGTTATATTGTACTGATACACTGAACACCAACACTGCATAGCCCAGTGTTGTCCCCGATGTTGTTAGGTGATTCTTGTTGAGTATACGTTCGAAAAGGCGTGAAGGGAGGGGGAAGGAGGGAGGAGGGAAGGAGGGAGGAGGGGGGTGAGGAGAGGGGAAGGAGGTGAGGGGGAGGGGGAAGGAGGGAGGTTTGGGGTTAAGAGCAGGAAGAAAATAAGAAGTGATGGTAAGAATATGAAGAATAATGGAGAAGAGGGAAAAAGGGGAAAGAAAATAGGGATTAAGGGTAAGAATAAGAAGATAATGTAGGAAAAGATGAAAAAAATGTCTTGGTGTGTGTGACTGCAGGGTGTTGATCGGTGAACATGACTGACTTGTCGTGGTGATGTGTAAACAACGTCTCCTGACCATGACTTAAGACCTGGACCATTAGCCATGACCCCGGACCATTAGCCATGACCCCGGACCATTAGCCATGACCCCGGACCATCTATAGAAGGACCCTGGGACCACACTCCTACCTGGATATGAGAGTTCCAAGACCACGATTTAAGACCTTAACTACCGTCTGGACCCCAAGGCCATAGTACTACGTGTTGGGGTCTGAACCAGAGGCTGGCCAGTAGGGGCTTCCCACCCTCAGGAATGAATGGTCCCGTACCGCCCATATGAGGCTTCACGATGGGGAGATAACACCATGGAGGCTCACCCCCCCCACCCCCACCCTCCCCTGCTGCTAGAGGCTCCACGAGACCATAGAGGTGACCTGACCATATCCACTACATAAGACTTCCACCTTTATAACTCGACTCCCTACCTCAGGAGTCCATAGTGGCGACCTGAGCGTATCTTCTGCAGGAGACTCTCGCCCTTTTGCCCGGCTTCACTATGGTAGAGGGTAAATCCTCCACGGTGGGGGGGTGAATGAATAAGGGGGTGCTCACAATGAAAGACACGAGATGCAAGATGGTGAAATTCATTATGGAACATCGACCAGTAGAAGAATACACAGTCACTCGTAATTGGTGGTAGTGGTTGTTGGTGGTGGTGGGTGGTGGTGGTGTGGTGGTGGTGGTAGTGGTGAGGAGGGGTGGGTGAGTAGTGTTGGTGATAGTGGTGAGGTGGTGAGTGGTGGGTGGTGTTGGTGGTGGTAGTGGTGGTGTGGTGGTGTGGTGGTGGTGGTGGTGGGTGGTGAGGTGATAGTGGTGGAGGGTGAGAGGCAGTGGTGGGTGGTGGTGTGGTGTGGTAGTGGTGGTGGGGTGGTGAGGGTGGTGGTGGTGGTGAGTAGTGGTGGTGGGTGGTGGTGGTAGTAGTAGTGGTGGTAGTGGTGGTAGTGAGGGTAATGATGGCAGTGATGGTGATGATAGTTCTTTATGGTAACGGTGACTGATGATGATGGTGGTGATAGTGATGGCGGTAGTGGTGATGGTGATCGCGTTTGTGTTAGGGAATGGAGTACCTGTCTGCCTGACGACGGTGTGTGGTGGTTCTGCAGACGAAGTACACCACGGAACCGCACCTATAACACACTCACACTCACACACACACACACACTCACACAAACACACTCTCTCTCTCTCTCTTCTTTATGTCTATTTGAGTCTGTCACACTCCCTCTTTCTGTTTAATCTCTTTTTCTCCCCGTCTTTATTTACCTATGTCTAATTCTCTCTTCGTTTCTCTCTCCATCTATCTCCTTCTCTCATCCACTATTTATCCTGCAACAGACTCTCAAATACCTCCCCTCCCCCCTCCCACACACTACACACTAAGATTCCAGACTGTTTATCCATCAGTAACCAACGAGCTAAAATTATATAAAAAAACCTAGCATTCGTTCAGTGAGACAGGTTATATTATATGTGTTCTTAAGGAGCTCAAAGGTAAAACAAAAAAAAATGTGGGTGTGTTTGTCTTGGTGTAATATAGTGTCCTGGGAGAGGGGTATGCATATAGTGTCCTGGGAGAGGGGTATGCATATATATGTCCTGGGAGAGGGGTATGCATTTTAATTAGCGTGGGAAGTATGTGTGTGTGTGTGTGTGTGTGTGTGTGTGTGTGTGTGTGTGTGTGTGTGTGTGTGTGTGTGTGTGTGTGTGTGTGTGTGTGTGTGTGTGTGTGTGTGTGTGTGTGTGTGTGTGTGTGTGTGTGCGTGCGTGCTAACTGTGAAGGTAGTTAACTTCATGTACCTGTAACTGAGTAAAGATACAGATGCACTATTTTATCAACACGAGCGGTCTCCACCCTAATGTATAGTATTACGTCACGTCATCCTGCACACCTGGAAGGGAAGGCCACATATTTACCTCACTCGGTTCAAAATTACACATTCTTGCTGTCACACTTAATACTGGAAACAGAATATCGCCGAGAGAGAGAGAGAGAGAGAGAGAGAGAGAGAGAGAGATAACAATGTGTGTTGCAGGGCAGTCGAGAGTATATGTCGCAGCCAATATCCTTCAGTACATGTTGTAGCACTTATCGTCCGCTTACTTTCAGTGTTGCACTCCACAGCCATACCTCGTATAGTCTCCAGGTACCGCGCGTTGGTCTAGTTCCCAAAGAGGAGTACTACAGTGCTCGGTGGTTAGGTTACTCCGTTTGTTCGTCTTGTTTCTTGGTGCCTGGCCCAGCAGTATCTCAGGGACTTTATGATCTATTAAGCTCAAGTTTGGACACAGTTGTGGCTAATTGTTGTGGCTACACCGACCTGATGTCTTTCTCCACAAGGTACATAAGTAAATTAAGTAAATATGTAAATAAGTGAGGCAGTGTCTTTTTTGTGCAACTCACGTGTTGAATCTGCAACCAAGGGTGAATTGAACACTCCTTTGAAATTTGCAATATTGTTTGTTTGTTTGTGTTTCCAGCAGGATGGGCTGACCACCTGACGAGCCCAGACAGGTGAGTGGTACACGGCTACACCTGGTACATGTAAGAGCTGGAGGTGTTAATAATAATGGCTTCACATGGCAAACAATACGATAGAAATAATACCATTTAGCGACAGAATTGTGAAAATAGAAAGAGAGTCTGATCACTTGTAGAGACTGGAGAGATGCTTCACTAAACATCCCTCAGTTGTGAAGAACAGCCGTAAGTGGCAGAGGAATTATCAACAAATGGTTAAATGGCGGAAAACATTAAATTAAAAATACACGATAAATGTTGTCTACACCTGGAGTTACATAACGGCCGGGTATACTGTACAAGGTCTCATTAGGTATATATTAATTATCTAAAATTATAGAAACACGAAGAAATGGGATAAATTCTTTTGGTGTTAATGACAGGCTGACGAGAGAGACCAATAAAGTGACTCGGATACCTTGTCAAAATAAACACTAAATGATACGCCAACTAGAGGGTATAACGTTAATAAAACTGTACATAAATATAACGTAAACACCAAGTAAAAAAATCTCGCCAAAGTCTTATTTACAGGCAACAGGTTACATGGGCCAATAAAACCAGCCACATATGTTGTAAAAAATGATCTCTCTATATACGTCAACAACTGGAAATTATCTCAACACAACAACGATAAAGTATTAAATAGATAAATATCACTTAACACCTCTGAGAAGAAGCTCGCCAAAGTATTAAATAACGAAAAGGTCCAATACGTTAAAAGAAAACGAGCCAGGGTGTTATCAAGCTGGTGGCGAGATAAGGCCAGATATAGCCAGGGTGGCGGGTTGGTGGTGCAGGTGTGAGGGAGGCGTGGTTAGAGCCGAACAAATCAGACGCTTACTCGACTAGAATGTAAATTTCTGGCTGGGCCTTCTCCTGCGCGTCAAGCTGGCGATAATTCTGAGTGTTGAAGCTGGTACTATTCATTTTCATTTGAAGGAGGCAACTGCAGCTTTATCAGTCACTGCTTATGAAGAGAGAGGAGGAGAAGGAAAAGAAGGAGGAGAAGGAAGAGTAGGAGGAGAAGGAAGAGGAGGAGGAGGAGGAAGAGAAGAAATCATGATAACAATACAAATTTAAATGAGAGACGGGTATTGGGCCATCCCCCCCCCCCCCAGACCACCCCGCTATCACCAGTGGTCAGCCCCGGGTGGTGGTGATAGTGTCCCATTACTTCTATCGTAAATGGGATGCAGTAATGGGGGGGGGGGATTGACCCTTAAGCCCTATTTTGTGGAGGGGTGTTATATATCCTATTTGAGTTAATATAAATTGGTTAAAAAAATATATGTTTTAACTTTATTCCCATTTTTTTAGTTTATTTGTTTTTTAATGCCTGGGGGGGTTAAATAATGGGTTAACATGGAGGATTTACCATTAAGTTCAATACCATCCTTATCTGGCCTTACTGATGGATTTTTTTTTTGAGACGACTTAACGTAACCAATGACGTTGTTGTCACCCTTGTTTTGTTTGTTTCTCTCTCTGCTGTTAGTTTTGTGTTTTGTTAAGTTAAAGTATTCACGATGGTGTTTGTTGGTAGAGTGTTTGCGTTCACACACACACACACAGTACACACACACACACACACACACACACACACACAGTACACACACACACACACACACACACAGTACACACACACACACACAGCACACACACACACACACTCACACACACACACACACACAGTACACACACACACACACACAGTACACACACACACACACAGTACATAAGACCAGGCAGTCAAGTTGTATCTTTATCTAATTTCGTTCCGATAAAATCTTCGAACTTGACCGTCACTTTAATCAATACTTATCCGCATCTTAACCGGTTTTACAGAACGGGATTCGAACCAACGATCATGTTTATTCAGCTAAGGAAAGACAACTTTTTTTTTATAATCTTTTGAATCTATTAGAGGTGAACGATAGTCAGTTATGCTCATTGGATGCGTCAGTTTAGGGAGCTGCAGGTTGAATGGGCCCTAAGTCCTAATGGGCCCCCATTGTAATAGGTCCCAATTCTAATGGGCCCCCGTTGTGATAGGTCCTAATTCTAATGGGCCCCCGTTGTGATAGGTCCTAATTCTAATGGGCCCCCGTTGTGATAGGTCCCAATTCTAATGGGCCCCCGTTGTAATAGGTCCTAATTCTAATGGGCCCCCGTTGTGATAGGTCCCAATTCTAATGGGCCCCGTTGTGATGGGCCCCCCGTTGTGATAGGGTCTAATTCTTATGGGCCCCGTTGTGATAAGTCCTAATTCTTATGGGCCCCCGTTGATAGGTCCTAATTCTTATGGGCCCCCGTTGTGATAGGTCCCAATTCTAATGGGCCCCCGTTGTAATAGGTCCTAATTCTAATGGGCCCCCGTTGTGATAGGTCCTAATTCTAATGGGCCCCCGTTGTGATAGGTCCTAATTCTTATGGGCCCCCGTTGTGATAGGTCCCAATTCTAATGGGCCCCAGTCGTATTAAGTTGCCTAAGTCAGGAGGACAGTGACTCGTGCTGCTCACAAGGATTTTTTTAATGACTCTTTGAGTACTAGGAATCATTTAAAGTAGGACACACACACACACACACACACACACACACACACACACACACACACACACCAGTGCACGAGTCATAAGCCACAACACACTTCATCTAATCCCATCTTACGGGAAATTGTAACAAAAGAGGTTCAGATTTCTTACGGATCGTCCGAGCTCCGAGATACAGGTCCGAACCAGCAATTATTGTCTCGTATAATTGCTTCAGAGTTCATAACAACCATCTTAATTGGTATGGATATCACCTGAGAACATCTTAAAGTCAACAGTTTATTGTGGTTGTGTGTTTAGGTAAATGATTCTTAATAGTACATGAATTGGCTGCTTCTCTTCCTCCCCCTCGCTTTATTTGGTGATTCGTTGTGGCCTTCATTGTTTTGTTTCGTTGTTCCGTTCGTCTACTCCGAAGCTTCGAAAATCATAGGGTATTTCCAGGGTTGTTTTTGTGTGTGTGTGATTCGACTCCACATTTGTGAAACTTTTAACACTTCATAAATTGATTACTTCGCCTGGTTACGACTGGGGAGTGATTCGTTGCGGCTTTAATGTTTGCTTCGCTTGTGTGTTTGAAGCTTTTGGAAATAATAGTTTAGTTATGTGTGTGTGTGTGTGTGTGTGTGTGTGTGACAGCTCCACATAAATTAACTTCTTATCCCCGCCTCATTACGACCAGGGAGGGAGTGATTCGTTGCGGCCTGAATATTTGCTTCGTTGATCCGAATGGGGGTTTATGAAGCATCGAAAATGATAATAAATTGAGGACTATGTTAAAAAAAAAAGACTTGATTCTATATAAATCGACTTCTTTTTCCCACCTTCATTATGACACAGGGAGTGATTCGTTGCGGTCAGAGTGTTCGCTTCATTTATCCCGAAGCTCCGAAAATGGCCAGGGATTAGTGTTCGGCGCGGGTTTGATCTGGCTGGGTGCACACAACCAGCTGGACGGGGCGAGAAAGGGGCGAGAGTGAGGGAGTGTTGGTGTAATCAGAAGTATTGTGAGGTGACCAGGACCACCTCCTCCTCCTCCTCCTCCTCCGTCAGCCAGGACCTTCACCCTCTCCTGGGATACTGGCAGGACTGTGAGCCTCAGTTACACACATCAGAGTTTTGTGTTACTGTGTGTTAGTTTGTTACTGGGTGTTACTGTGTTAGTTTGTTACTGAGTGTTACTGTGTGCTACTCTATGTTACTGAGAGTAGCCGCGTGTTACTTTGTATTGGTGAGTGTTGCTTTGCGTTACCCTAGTGTTGCTGGGTGTTACTGTGTGTACGTGGGGGAAGGAACACGTAGCCACCACTGAAGTAAAAATAAAAAGGCATTTTCTTATGTTTTAATGAATCGCTGAGCTAAGTACAGATTTACATACATTATCTCTGGCGGATTAAGCTGTTGTTACCAGTAAGGGGAGGATTTAAATCTTCTCTGAACTTTTAATTCAGTATAACTTTTAATGGATTGTTTTTAATATATAATCATGAATAATATTTTGCCTGTATTTTATATTTATTTTCGGTCAAAACTAATTATTTTTTTTTGTATTAAACTCTTTGTATTATTTTAGTTAAATATGGAATAATTTTACATTCATTCCTTCTTGTAGGTTAAACTCTAAGTATCGAGAGAGAGAGAGAGAGAGAGAGAGAGACTATATCCAGCAAGTCAAAAATGCAAATTAGACTTAAGTGGAGGATAATGGTCGGGTTCACAGAGGTTCTTACGATCAATATTTCCTCGTAACTGAAGATTTAAGAATGCGTATAACTGGTTGACTTACGGTAAAAAAAATAAAATATATAAGAATAAACTTAAATGTAGAAATTGCATCAAAGTTTCATACTGAGAATCGACTTTAATAAGATACGTTCATTTAACATGAGGTAAAGTTAAGGTAGAATCTTAGAAATGGTTTTGATGTCATTTTTATACTCTCTCTCTCTCTCTCTCTCGTTAACCATTTAGGTCTCCCCTTCCACCTCCATACCTACGAATCTCTGTAAATCCGACTCTCACGAACCTTTTTATTTGTCTAAGCATCCGAACCCCAACACCTGCCCAGGGTCACACGGGTCCAGGTGGCACCAGGTAGACGTTGAGCATATGACTTAGGACAGGTTAATTCACAGAGGTAAATAGGTGTGTTGTTTACTGTCACGGGGGGGCGAGGGTAGGTTGTTGACGTGTGCAGAGAGTGAGGAGGAGCAGGAGGGGGGTGAGGTGAGGAGGGGGGAAGAAATTACGGTAAGGTACACAGAAGAGAGGTTCCATACTGCCAGTCTTACCCCATAACTCGTTCTCTTAAGCCCCCACATGAGAGACACGGATTCTGAAAGCTTCGTATGTGGAATTGTCCTCTCACATAAGTTACGACACACCGCAAACTCCACTGTAATGGCTTCAGAAATGTACTGAAACTGTACCTTAGGACCAGATGAGGGGGAGAAGAAGGAGGGGAGTGGAAAGGGGAGAAGAGGAGGGTAAAGGAATGGAAATGAGAAACTGAAATTTTAGAGGGTCATTTTGGCAGTCAATCGGCCATTATTACCACACACAACACCATCACAATAACCACCTTCTCCACTACCACAGACCGTCACCACTACCACAATCCACCACCACTACCACCCTCACCACCATCATCACCCCTCATCACCACCACCATCACCACCACCATCACCAGACAGGAGGACTTCAATAACATGGTAATCTTATGCAGGAGTTAAGTGAGAGACTACGTGGTGGTTGTGGTGGTGTTAGTGGTGTTAGTGGTAGTGGTGGCTGGTGTAGTAGTAGTGGTGGTTGTAGTAGTAGCAGTGGTGGTTGTAGTAGTAGTGGTGGTAGTAGTAGTAGTAGTGGTGGTTGTAGTAGTAGTGGTGGTAGTAGTAGTAATGGAGATGGGGTGGAGCTTTGTACCCCCCCCCACAGTCACCCACACTCACCCACCCTATCCGTTCTCTTAGGGGTATTTCTCTCTCTCTCTCTCTCTCTCTCTCTCTCTCTCTCTCTCCTCATCGGCCACTTGGCATTATAGGTGAGTTGGGATTAATTATAGGCCAGTTAGTGTTATAGGACAGTCAAGTGTTCTCCTGCAGGGGTTTATGGTTTACCTGGCCAGCTGACGTAATCTTCACTACCTGTACAAACCTGTTCCAGATCCGGGTAAGACTGACTCCTAGGAAAAGAAAAGACTGCTGGTGGTGATCTTGAGAGCTCGAGGGTGTTGTTAAGTCTCTTGTACTGTACCAAAGGCTGTATTCTTGTGGCTGTACCCGCAGTCTGGTGGCCTAGCGGGAGACACCTGGGGATATATTAACATTGAACATGGCAGTAGAGATCCTTAAGATAATCTCTCTGGTATTGTTGGGTCCGTTGATGTGACAGTCTCTGCTTGTCCGTGTCCTGCCTTGTGATGTGTCTACTGTCCGTGGCTGGTCGCTGCTCCTCTGTTTTGTCCTGTACGTTTCGGAAATAGGACGGACGAGTAGGGTGTATTATGCTTGTTCGTAGTGTTAATGAAATGGTGTCCCGGATATTTTTATTTATTATTATTAGTTTTTTTTTTTGGGTGGGGGGCTGTCAAGTTATGTTTTTGGAGATGTGTGTTGGTTTTTAGTTCTGTCGTCGTGTGTGTGTGTGTGTGTGTGTGTGTGTGTGTGTGTGTGTGTGTGTGTGTGTGTGTGTGTGTAATAATAATAATAATAATATAATAATAATAATAAACGGTTTATTAATAGAGTTGCAGCCGGTGGCTGAAAATATACAGACTTACATTTGATTTGACATAATGATATAATGTGCATTGAATACATTTACAGGGCTGTACAGTACATAAATCAGAGTTGTTTATTATTTTAACAATAGATGGGATGGTGCTGTTCTTATATCTATCGGTGCGGGCTCTTATGGGCTGAATTTTGTTGTAGTGGCGGACTGCGCGAGTAGGGTGGGGGGCTGCAGGTGGCAGGAGGTGGCGATGACGAGGGTGGTGCAGAAGTCCACTGCCAAACCTTTCCAGTGCTTGGTGGTGGAGGTCACTGAGGGATGGCATTTCCAGGGTGGAGAGAGCGTTGGCGTAGCCGGAGTATTCTGCGCCGAGCATGATTCTGCAGGCCCTTTCTGTACCTTCTCTAGCTGACGTTGTTGGGTGGAGTTGAGAGAAGACGACCAGGCTGGTGACGCATACGTTAGGGTGGGGAGAATAAAGGCGTTGTAGATGGTCCTCAGCTCTGGCGTGGGTGTCCCAAGTGACCTAAGTCGTCGTAGCATGTAGAGACGATACGAGGCTGCCTTGACTGTGTTATTTACATGGGCCTTCCAGTCAAGTTTGTTGTCTTTGGTTACACCCAGGAGTTTGGCAGACTGCACCAGCTGGAGAGGATGGGCACCCACTGTGACTGCTGGGGCTTGCACTGGAGTGGTGGCGGTATTGATGTGCATGACTACGGTTTTGGTGTGGGTGATGGTGACCTTTTTCTCCGTGGTCCATGCCTGTAGCCTGTCCAGGGTGCCTTGTAGCGATGAGTAGTCTGGTGGTGTGTGTGTGTGTGTGTGTGTGTGTGTGTGTGTGTGTGTGTGTGTGTCAAACTTTCACGCTCAATAATATTCACTCACATGTATACTCACTTGACTCACTGCCGTTACTCCCGGCTGTTGCATCACGCTGTCCGGTTATCGTCATCATCTGTGGTTTCCCTGAGTCATCTATAACCTGTCACAGTCTACCCCACGTTCATACAGCCGCAGGACGTTGATTGATGGCCCGCAGTACAAAGGGCTTCCCCCTCTCGTCTGCAGGCAGGAGGACGTTAAGACTACAGTCATCTACATATGCATGGGCTTCTGGTATGAGGGAGTGGTGAAGCAGACATAACAGTGGTCCCAGTACACTACCCTGAGGCACACCAGCCACTATCACCTGGCTTATACACCCTTTGCATCACCTGAGGATTAGGCATTCCATCTTAATTCACCTGATTAAACAGACTTAACCTAACCTACCCTAACCTAACCTAAACTAACAGAAAGTACTGACAAAGATGGACGGACGGAAGCACGTAAACACAGGGAGACGGATGGACAATCAAGAGGATGTATGGAAAGACAGACAGACAGACAGACAATATACTCATAAATGGACGTAACAGCACAATCCAGTACAGTCCTTCTACATTTTTCACATTTTCTTATTGCCACGTTCCTCTTAGTCTTACTTTTACCTTCTTTATCATTCCCTGTCTAATATCGCATCACCCAGTTCCATTAACCATCATCTTTCTCTTCTACTGCTCTTATCACTGCAATCATCCATTATTCTTTCTTTTTCTCCAATTTCCTATCACAACCATTATCGCCATAAGCACGTTAGCCATCCCTACCGTCTCGAATTCGGAGAATAATCCCAAGCTGAGAGCCTTGATCACGTCTTGGTAAGCGTATCCATTGATTGGAGGCGAGGCGAGGCGAGGCTGCGACAAAACTCTATAGTGTTGCGGTCATGCATGAGTATTCCCTCCAACACCATAGAAAATGGGGATGAAAAAAGACCCTCTGAGCAACAGTGTGGAATTGTTTAACGCCCACAACATATAAACAAGCGTGACTCTGTGAATGTAAGAAGTAGAACTAAGAGAAGATGTAGTGAAAAGAGGCAAAGAAACAAGAAAAAAGGATAAACGATGGGGGAAAGAAAAAAAAAAGACGAATTGAAACACTAAGAAAATCGAGGGGAAATTGTAAAGAAAACGACGGTCCACAAGTGTTTCCCGACGCACAGAATAAAAAAAAAAGATAATGAACAGAAAATCACCACAAGAGTTGAGTAAAGAACCGTGAAACAAAGAACAGGTGGGAATGAAAGAAACGGAAGAGAATTAAACAGAAGTGAAAAAGAGTTTGTAAATCCTCGTCAGATCTTACGTAACACAAAAAGAAAAACAAAAAGAACACTAGAACAACTGAGCTCAAGTGAAGTGTAAGCGTGTCGATGCTTGAAAGACGACGTTAAAAAAGATAGCATAACAAAAGCAAGTAAAGGAATATCAGTGGGCGGACGAGAGAGAGAGAGGTGAGGAGAAAGGGAGAGAAGGAGGAAGGGAGTGGAGTGAAGGGCATTTCAAGGAGTAGACGAAAAGAAATGTGTGTGTGTGTGTGTGTGTGTGTGTGTGTGTGTGTGTGTGTGTGTGTGTGTGTGTGTGTGTGTGTGTGTGTGTGTGTGTGTGTGTGTGTGTGTGTGTGTGTGTGTCTACAATTCCGTGACTCAGGGTTGGAGAATTGCGTTGTAGAAAAATTTGTCTTATAGGAGAACTCGCGTGTCCGTTACGTTGATTGGTATCTTAGCTGTCCAGGTAAAACCTTGTTGGCTGTTGCATCTGACTTGTAAATATATGTGTCGGGGGTTTGTTGTTGTTTGTGTGGGTGTGTGGGTCAGTTTGTGGGGGCGTTTAGTCCGGGGGATGGTTAGTGGTGTGGGGGATGGCTTCCACCTGAGAGAGACTTCAGGTGATAAATTAATCTCTGACTTTGTTGGTGTTTTTGTCTTGTTTAAACACTGTCAAGGGAAGGTAATTGTGTGCGTTGTTTTTGTTGTTGTATTTTTTGTTAAGTTGTTTCTTGTTCAATCTGGTTCCTTGATTAATTACTTCCTCCTCCTCCTCTTGCTTCTCCTACTCCTTCTCTTTTTCTTCTTCTTCCTCTTCTTCTTTTTCTTCTTCCTCCTCCTCCTCCTCCTCCTCCTCCTCCTCTTCCTCTTCCTCTCTAAAGTTGGTAGTCTTGAGAGCGGAAAAGTATGTGTGTTGTGAAGGACACACACACACACACACACACACACACACACACACACACAGTCAGTGCGGTATGTTGTTATTGAAGACTGGTTGTTAGTGGTGGGTGGTTCAGTCGTTTCTCTGTTTGCGTGGTAGTTAGGCTTTGTCGATAAGCTTTTGTCGAGGTTTAATTCCAGCTTTCCCGAGTTGTTATAGTTAGAACTTGACGGAGGGAGAGCTTTCGTCCAATGTCTGTATGAGTTTTGGGGACCATGGATTGCCCTGGGATTGAACTAGTGTCACTTAGGATAAAAAATTAAATAATAAGTGAGCAAATGTTTCCACTCGGCCACCACCTCACCTGTATAAATGAATGCTGTTAATTTATTCATCCTAGAACCTCACCCCTTCACTTCTGGTTTATATCACATTCACACAAGATAAGTTACGTGATTTGTATTGGCTATCAAGAAGAATGTTGACAACTCGTGATCCTTCTCCTTTGTCATTCTTCATTGATCGTTCTTATCCTGGCAGGCTTGGGTAGTGTACAGTAGTAGGTCCTCGTGTGTATTGGCTCCTCTCTCTCTCTGTTGCTGTGTTTAGGGGTTGGTCAGTGATGAACGGCTGTAGCCCCCTCTTTGTCCTTCTACACGTGGCTCTCATTCTGCCTACTTGTTTTGTGAGCTAGAATGATTGCACTTGGGGGTTTCTGTGTGGTTATCATTCTAGCTAGAATTATTATGCTACGTAATTTCATCATTCAATAATGCCTATTTATCTAAAGTTATTATTCTGCTCAAAATTATCATTATATCGTTCTATTAACATTATAATTCTTTTTAAAATTATCATTGTACGGTAGATCATCAGTTTGAGTAGACTGTTCATTCTGTGCTTAGTTACCATTCTGTAGTAGACTATCATTCTGCATCACTATATCATTCTGAGGGTCAATATTCAATATGACTTCATTTAGTTATCGTTCTGCGTGTTGCCGTGCCAATCCCAGCCACTACCATCCTTACCACCGTCACAACACTTTATCTCTTAATGGCATGATAGCCGACATATTAAGACTGTATCCCCTTTTTTGCACTCATTAGCTATATCAGTTCCCATGTATAGAACCAAACACACAATGTGCTTGAATATCTCTCACGTCAAATGTGAATAACAAAGTGTGCGACCAGACATACTGCCTCACACTCCTGTACTCACGCAATTGTGAATAAGTTACCGCTCACAGTATGATAAACTAGTCGCTGTAAGTGGCAAAATTAAATTAAATTGCCCTCACCACCATCATCACCACCACCATCACCTTCACCACCACTGCTACCACCACCATCATCACCACCACCACTACCACCATCATCACCACCATCACCTTCACCACCACTGCGAGCATCACCACCACCATCTTGTGAAGTGGAGGAGAAGGCGGGTGTTGGAACCTGGTACAAGGGCGTCCCTGGCTGATGCCCTTCTGTGGGGAGGTGCTGGGGATGACTGGTGTGGTGGGGCTTCCTAATGGCTTATCTAAAGTTGTCTTGTTTGACCTGGGTGACACACACACGGACATACACAGACAGACAGACAGACACCTGAATAGATAGGCAGATGATGCATGAATACACAATATACAGTGCGTATATAAGAGCTTCACTGTTTAGTATATACACTTATACTGTACTCCATTCTGTATATACTTGTTACCCCTATCCTCCGTCCTCACACACACACAATCTCCCTTGCCCATCTCATCCCCCCCCCACACACACACACACCCTCCCTTCCATCCCCCACATACTACCCCCACACACTAACCCCCACACACCAACCCCACACACCAACCCCCCACACCAACCCCCCCACACACCAACCCCACACACCAACCCCCACACACACTCAACCCCACACACCCCCCCACACACTAACCCCCACACACCACCCCCCACACACCAACCCCCACACACACCAACCCCCCACACACCAACCCCCACACACTACCCCCACCCCCCCACACACTAACCCCCCACACACTAACCCCCACACACTACCCCCCCCTGCACCCCCACACACTAACCCCACACACTACCCCCACCCCCACACACCAACCCCACCCCCACCACCACACAGTATAAACACTACGAGCAAAAACTGTTTGGCCAGAACCTCCTCGACACAGGTGGATGTTGGTGATTCGTCACTCAGTGTATCGGTGAGTCGATCTCATTCATTTTATGTGCCGTGGGGGGGGTTCGAATCCCTCTGCTTACTATACTTAACCTGCTTATCTTACCACTCAGGTTGGCTGCTAGTGTCGTCAGTTCGGTGTTTATATTTTGTCCGATTATTCTCTCTCTCTCTCTCTCTCTTGTGTACTGTTCCTTATTGCTTGATTTGATTCCATCCTTTTTTTGTTTGTATTTATTTTGATTTCTGTGGTAATTTATTTTTATTTGAGCTTTACATGAATTATTTTGCTTAATTTTTCACTGTTTTGACGTGTGTGTGTGTGTGTGTGTGTGTGAAGGATAACTTGAGCAAATAGTAATTGATTTTATGTGTACGTCGTCCATCCTCCCTCCGACGCTGTACAGTCCTCCGCCATGTTGTAGCCTCACTATCGTCGCCTCGGGTCGTCTTTGAGTGAAGGTTAAGAGCGGTGTAGAGTTTGGATGATGTTGGGAAGAAAATTATCCAGGTGGCGGCCCTTCATATTCCGGCACATGTGTCTGGGAGGTCGGTACTGTGGTGGACGTGGGACAGAGTTTGTTGTAGTGATTGAAGAGGGAATGAGGTGGCCAAGACTCAGGTGGCCGTGACCTGTTGGCGTCCGGAACTAGACTATACTGCCAGGGGACTTGGCCAACCTTACAGGCCAACATTTGTATTAATACCTCTTTTCCTTGCCCACAATTTGCATACCCTGCCTATTTCTACCCACCTTTGCCCATTCTTGCCACCCATTATCTAAGCTTACCCACATCTATCCACCTGCACCCACTCCTGCCAACACCAGGTAAGCACGTCATTAGCATGTGTTGTTCTTCAAGGAACATTTTTTACTACCTGGTGATTCATTCCTCACCTGCAGGAAGCTGACGTACACCTGGCTGCCTCCTGCTGCACTCTCCCGCTAACACGGCCTTTAATGATGATGATGATGATGATAGATAGTTGTGGGAATGGTAGAAGTAGTCAAGATGATAATGACATAAAAATGTTTTTATTATTAATAACAATAATAATTTAGTAATAATAATAATGATGTTATTATAAGCATTTATTTTTATTTTTTTGCCACATACTATATACTGGACTGTAGCATCGAATTTAGTATATTTCCCGAAACACACACACACACACACACACACACACACACACACACACACACACACACACACACACACACACACACACACACACACACACACACACACACACACACACACACACACACACACACTTCCTTTCACTGTCGTCCACTGTAACACCCGGAAGTTGGGTGTCTCAGGGCTGAGTGGCTGTAATGCTTCATGGGAATGTTGAAGACTTCCTCCCTCGCCCTCACAACACAAGGATGGTACCTGTACCATTCTACGACTATACCCTTTCCACAGTAAGCTGGCACGTAAGCCACGCCCTTCGTCTATAGCTACTAATAACTGATTGGTTCCCCCTGAGAGTCTTACCTCCCTCGGACTGTGCCTGTAGAAGCGCGTTTTTATATCAACCTTTTATGATAAACATTTAAACATTTCTAACATCCTCTCTGAAGTGCTAATACCTTGAAATCATTTGCATTTTGATAGTTCAGATATTTTACATTGTTTTAGATAATAACAGTTCTGGCTACCAATTGTGAACATAGTTTTAATTTTCTATGAACCAGTGAGCTATTAGTATAGAAGAGGGGCGTGGTTTATGGGCCAGGTTAGCGTGGAAATACTATAGTTGGTAATAGGTAAAAGTTAGAGGGGCGTGGTTTATGGGCCAGGTTAGCGTGGAAATACTATAGTTGGTAATAGGTAAAAGTTAGAGGGGGTGGTTGGTAAGGGGAAGGGAAGGAATTTTAACATAAGGAAGGGAAGAAAATATAAGGGAGGAAGGTAAGGAGTTAGAAAGAAGGGAGAGGGGGAGGAAGGTAGGGGGTTAGAAGGTGGAATGGGGGGAAGAAGAAGAGGTTAGAAGGGGGGAGAAGAGGAGGGAGAGAGAAAGGAAGAGGGAAACAAAGAAGGTTGGTGGAGGTTGAAGAAGAAAAACACAGGAAATCCTTAGCTAATTTAATATAATTCACTATTATCCGCCAGTGACTCGCGTCTCTTTCAGCAACAAGCGTGCGAGTGTGTAGTGCGGTGGTGGCGGTACCTGGCGTAATGCTTGGGAAGTAAACGCTTGCTTCTTCACACACGATTTGGCGGTGTATTGTGTGAAAAGTCGTGTTACTATTATTACTACTACTACTACTACTACTACTACTACTACTACTACTACTACTACAACAACATTTACTACTACAGCTACTACTATAAAAAAATAATAATAATAGCAGTCTTCTACATCTCTTAAGTATTAAATATTGTCAATTGTAATTCGTAATACCGACTTGATCAATGTAGTTGACTACGCCAGTGTTCTCATAGTGGAGGACTTACTTCAAGGTTGTCGTGGATGATCTAAGGTTAAGGTTTAAAGAGGACCTAGTCTCTGGTCCTGGTGTACTCCCAGTCGTAACGCCGCTCTAGCCTCCTCTTCCTTAAGGGCGGCCACAGTCGTAACTCACCTCCTAACTATACAACCACAGTGGATCTCTCTCTCTCTCTGATACACCCAGTCCCCTCCCTCCCTCCTTTCTCACACCTTTCCTCACACCTTTGAGTCCTGGCGTTCCCTTCTTCTATCCCTCCCTCCCTCCCTTACTTACTTTTCCCCTCTCATTTTCTCCCCCTCCCTCTCTTACACCTTTAACCCCTCCCAGTCCTCCCCACTCTCCTGCCAGTTCACTCATTACCTCCCACTCGCCTTCCCTCACACCTTCTCGCCCTGCCTTAGTACCTGCACGGTTTAAAGGATACTCCTCCACCTTCGTCATTACCTACCTGTTAATTAAAGCCACTAATTAACAGGTTGATACAAATGTCAGCCGGAGCCAATTAGTGAGTACAGAACCCGGCTCTCTTCAGGTAACTCGGGGGAAGAGAATGTTATGTTGAAATTATTTTATTCCTGTTTTTCTTATTCTTAGGAGAGAGAGAGAGAGAGAGAGAGAGAGAGAGAGAGAGAGAGAGAGAGAGAGAGAGAGTAGTACGAGTATGTTTAATGATAAACAACATAATATTCTCCACGTT
>NW_024736814.1:182500-185000 GCF_018991925.1 Homarus americanus
TCGTCCGGGGTTACAGCATCCCTACCAGACGTTCTCAGTTAAGGGAGGAAGGCTATTGAGACCCAGGCCGGCAAAGCTGTTTATATTTTACGAGGCGGCGGGCCGGGTCTTGGGTATACATGCAGGTATAGAGCGGTGAGAGAACGCGTCCACATCGACTATCATTATTGGTGTTGTACCCCAGAGGTAAAAAAAAAATCCATTGTGTCTGGGATTTACTGCAAGCCGGGTGTATTTATGAGGATTTAAGCTGGGATTTCAGTATTTCTTTGCAAGGGTTGACTCACTGGGGGTGAGGGGGATTAGTTTTATTTCTCTTTTTATGTGTCGTAAAATATTTTCTTATCTGGGAGGGATTACACTGCCGGTTAAAGAAGTAAATCCAAATCGTAGCTCACCGGATGGGGGATTTATTCTATGTATCTTTTTATATTATAGAAATCTCTCTGTGGATTATTGTAGTTAAGAACGGAGGATTTCAATACAGATTTAAGAAGTAATCCAAATCGTAGCGGCCAAAGGAGGGATTACTATTTTATTACCTTATATATAAATATGTATCAGAAGTAAATCGGTTCTAATCTGTTATGTATATTTAGTTTGGGATCATAAGGTGTTAATATTTTTTATAGGTAATTGTATGAGACATTTTGTTATATATTGGGACGTTCTTGTTGTTGCTGTTGTTCTTTTTCGCGTTCTTTCTTTCGTTCTTCACATTTGTAATTAGTTGAATAATAATAATGAGTAATTTTTTTTTCCATTACGTCTTTTATTTTTTATTCATGGTTGTAAATTAAGAACCTTTGTGGATGCCAAACAGGTAAGAGATAAATCAGAGTAAATGAACGTAAGAGAATTATATACACCTGGTTATAATTAGATGATTAATGGTGGTCTGGGCTGCCTCCTGGGGTCCCCATTATATAAGGTACATACGATTATTTTTGTCCGTACGATTATTTTTGAATGTACGATTATTGTTTTATTATTTGTGTCAATATGATTATTTTTTATTATTTTTGTTAGGTAATTTTTTTTCTGCATGATTATATTTTGTGTGTGTGTGTGTGTGTGTGTGTGTGTGTGTGTGTGTGCGCTGCGTTCATAAGTAAGCCTGTAAATATTCTGTGGTGTTTTTTTGGGGGGAGGAAGGGGGGTGGGGGTCGGTTAAGATAAGGTGCGTTCTTAGATGAGCCAATTAGGATGTGTTCTCTATTGGGTCAGATAATGTGTTAAATAAATGAGCTATTGATAAGATGAGTTTATAAGTGAGCTACTTAAATGCGTTGTTAAGTGAGGTAATTAGACGTGTTCTAAAGTCAGCTCGTTAGATGTATTCTGAAGTGAGTCAATTAAGATGCTTTCATGTGTAAACCAGTTAAGGTGCGTTCTTAAGTGAGTTAGATAATGCGTTCTTAAGTGAGTTAGACAATGCGTTCTTAAGTGAGTTATATAATGCGTTCTTAAGTGAGTTAGATAATGCGTTCTTAAGTGAGTTAGATAATGCGTTCTTAAGTGAGTTAGATAATGCGTTCTTAAGTGAGTTAGATAATGCGTTCTTAAGTGAGTTACATGATTATTAAGTGAGTTAGATAATGCGTTCTTAAGTGAGTTAAATAATGCGTTCTTAAGTGAGCTAAATAATGCGTTCTTAAGTGAGCTAAATACAGTAATGCGTTCTTAAATGAGTTACATGATTCTTAAGGGAGATAGATACTGGAAATGCTTCTATAGCTTAAGTTACGGGAAAATTTGAACGTAAGACCCTGTGAGAAAGTGGCCTTACGTTCTGTTCATTGGGGATGTTGGACGCTAACTACCTGGCTGTTAATCAAGGTAGGGAGGGGGGAGGGGGGGGGGGGGGTGTATTGTGAGGAGGGAGGGAGGGTAAAAGTTGTAAGGGAGATAAAGAGAAGTGGGAGAGAAAGAGAATCTTCTTTTTGTCCCTCTCCCCCCCTCTCCCCTCTTCTTCTTCTACCTTGTTCCTCTTTTATTCTCTTCCCATCTCTTCTCTCCTTCTTCCTCTCTTAATACGGTTATTTCTTCCTCATCTTTCTCTCCTATTCTCTCCTTCTGTCTCTCCTCACCCTACCCCACACTCTCCTCCTCGTCTCCCCCTCCCCCACCTCCCCCCCTCATCTCCCTCCCTCCTCACCTCCCCCCTCATCTCCCCCTCCCTCCCCCTCCCCCTCCCCAATCTCATCTTTACCAGCGTAGCTAATCCAGACAACAATGTGATCATTTGTTGGATGTCTGGCTTCCCCCTTCCTCCCCTCGCACCCTCCTCATCCCCTCCCTGCACCCTCTCCTCCCCTGGCCCTTTTACCTCCTCTGTCACCCTCCATGCACCCCTCACCTCCTCCTTGCCCCCCCCCTCAACTCCTTCTGGGTTAGATGAAATTTTGGTAGGGTCAGGGGAGAGGTCGTGTGTGTGGTGAGTGTGGTGAGGTGGTGTATGTGTCAGGGTGGTGTGAGTATGGTGTCAGGGTGGTGTGAG